>NW_027041892.1:0-39823 GCF_035048745.1 Mucor velutinosus | reverse complement strand
TTCATTCCTGTTTTAACTTTAGTTTTACTTGTAGTGAATCAATTATTAGCTGTTAATAAACCTTACAGTGAAAAAGTATCACCTTATGAATGTGGATTTACACCTCTAGGAGATGCTCGACAAAAATTCTCTGTACAATTCTATCTTGTTGCTATTTTATTTATTGTATTCGATCTAGAAGTTTTATTCTTATTTCCTTTTGCAGTGTCTTTATATGAGATTTCTACAATGGGATTCTGGATTGTAATTCTTTTCTTAATTATTTTAACAATTGGATTTGTATATGAATGGTCGAAAGGAGCTCTTAAATTTACTAAAGACCCTACGACTTCTAAAATTAATTTAAATTAATAACCACCCCCCCCCTCTTATTATTTAAAGGATCTAATATAAGTTCTATACTAATATATTTACTGCACTAATTATATTTACAGCACTAATTATAATAACAACTGCCTCCTATCACGACTAATAAAAGGCAAATTAAGCCTCTGGACGTACTGTCTAGGACCCCGTAGAAAAAGGCTTAAAGACTCCATTTTTCAGGCTTAATTCTTATTAATAACTATTAGCAATTATTTATATAAATATAAGTAAGGTTTAAAAATAAAATTATTAGGCTTTGTCTTTTTAAAATATATTTTGTGAATAAGGTGAATATTTCTAGGGTCGGACTTCCGACTCAAGTCTTAACGGACATCTGGACTAAAACTTTACCCGAGGGACGGCCTTTTACCCCTTGAGGGTCGAAGGTCGACCCCCCCCACGGGACTCATTGTATATTTTGTTTGCATTTTACATGTTTTATTATCCCGGCCACACTTTAGGTGTGGCCGGCTCAGGCTCTATGGGTCTAGGCCTACGGCCTGTTGGTCGGTCTATTAATCAATAAATTTATAATAAGGGGGTTTACCCTTTGTATTTGCCATTACGCGGCTAATATTTTTTGATATTGAATAAATTTATTCTTGTAGACCTAAATCTTAAGACTCTTGAAATAATCTTAAAGATTCATGTCAATTAGGTATGAATAGTTGGTAATTTTATTACTTGTAGTCTAAAGATTAATTACAATAGCCCGGTGGAAGACGGGCTTCGTTCCGGGTACGGGGCGGCTTGCCGCCCCGGGATTTATATTGTAATGGAATTTTCGATAAATTGAGGTAACTCCTCTTATCAGCCTAAATTAATTTTATTTTTAATGAAATTACTAAAGAGTCATTCCCTTTTAAGTCTTGCTAATAGTTACGTTATTGATTCACCTCAACCTTCTAATCTTAATTATGCTTGGAATTTTGGATCTTTACTAGCTTTATGTTTAGTTATCCAAATTGTAACAGGAGTAACTTTAGCTATGCATTATACACCTAATATCGATCTAGCTTTTATTAGTGTAGAACATATTATGAGAGATGTTAACTACGGATGGATGATTAGATATCTTCATGCTAATACTGCTTCATTCTTCTTCTTATTTGTTTATTTACACATCGGTAGAGGATTATACTATGGTTCATACAAAGCTCCTCGAGCTTTAGTATGGAGTATTGGTGTTATCATCTTAATTTTAATGATGGCAACAGCATTCCTGGGTATTTTAAATATTTGCCCAAAATGGTTAGATGATGATATGGGAACTCTCTTAATGACTAGTAATTTGATTATCTCTCCTAAACTTAAATCTTTGTTTGATGAACATAAGATTAAACCATGTCTTGTGTTTGAAGAACTTAATAAAGAAGAAGTTAAAGAAAGTCTTAGAGCTGAAACTAGAAAGAAAGCCGGCATTTATGGTATTTTCAACTTAATTACCGGTGATTTCTATATTGGAAGCGCTGTATCTAATAAATTTTACAGTAGATTTTATAGACATCTTCTTAGAGGTTTAGGTAATAAGAATATTGCCATCGATCTTGAAAATTATGGGATTGAATCCTTTGCATTTGTTATTCTGGAGTATTTCCCAGAAGAGGTAACAAAACGGAACAACCCAGATCTAATGGCTTTAGAGACTTATTGGATTCAATCATATAAACCAACTTACAACATTTTACTTGAAGCTGGTAACTCTTTTGGGTATATCCACTCCGAGGAAGTTAAACAGAAAATGAGAGATACTTATTCAGATGAGAGAAAAGAACGAGTTTCTTTAATCAATAAGGGTAAGACTTTATCAGATTCTGTAAGAACTTTAATGCGAGAAAAGGCGTTAAATCGGTCAGATGAAGTTAAGAACAAATACAGATTAGCTTTTTCAAAACCGGTAACGTTATACAACTCAGACGGTTCAATTTATATGAAATTTGGAGGTGTTCGACTAGTGGCCAAACACTTCGGGTGTGACCACAAGACCATTAACAAATACATTGCATCTGGAGAGCTTTTCAAAAAACAATGGTATGTTAAATTAGATTAATTACCATATAGCCATATTAGAGTATCATAACTCACTTCTAATCATAGTCCTATATGGAGAATAGCGTAATCTATACAGAAAAGCTATTCAGTAGTATAGAATGCCCTGACAGGGGCATTGAGGAGGATAACGACCTCTTTGGCTATATTGATGAAAACGGTCAAAGATTAGACATCTTTTTCAAGACCGTCGGTGGTGTATACCATCGCTACAGACTGGGTCATCAATGGGTGCCTGAAATGGTGCTTAATGTACAGTCGGATTTCCGAGAATATCCCCTTATTCTCCACAAGGCCTTAAATGATATTTACTGGAAAGAGAACTAACGAGCTCGAGGATCAGTAAATTGATAAGGTACATGAAATATAGACCAGATGTCAATGAAATGGTGTCTATATTTTGGAAATTGTATGTTTTACCTTGGGGACAAATGTCTTTATGGGGAGCAACTGTAATTACTAACCTATTATCGGCTATCCCTTGGATTGGTAAAGATTTAGTAGAGTTCATCTGGGGAGGTTTCTCTGTAGATAATGCGACATTAAACCGATTCTTCAGTCTTCACTACTTATTACCATTCATCTTAGCAGCTTTATCTTTAATGCATTTAATTGCTAAAGAAGAAAATGGATCTAATAATCCATTAGGAATTACAGCAAATACTGATATGGTTTATCTTCATCCTTATTACGTATTTAAAGATTTAGTAACAATTTTCTTATTCTTCTTAGTATTAGCTTTATTCTTATTCTATGCACCTAATAAATTAGGTCATCCTGATAATTATATTCCAGCTAACCCAATGCAAACTCCTGCATCTATTGTACCAGAATGGTATCTATTACCTTTCTATGCTATTTTACGATCTATTCCTGATAAATTAGGAGGAGTTATTGCTATGTTCGGTTCTCTATTAATTCTATTAGCTATGCCTGTATTAGACACTTCTAGAGTTAGAGGATCAGCATTCCGACCATTAATGAAATTAGCTTTCTGGCTATTAGTAGTAGATTTCTTAATCTTATTATGGTGTGGAGGACAACATGTTGAAGAGCCATTTATTACTTTAGGACAATTTGCAACAGCATTTTACTTTGGTTGGTTCTTAATTATTGTTCCTGCAGTAGGTATTATTGAGAATACTTTAATGGATTTAGCAGCAGATGAAAATAAAACAGCATCGACTAAATAATTTACAGTAAGTAATCCTAAATAAGATTTTATATCTTATTAAGATTTTATATTAATTAAATAAATAACCACCCTCATTTACTAAATAAAGGAGATTATACTATATATTTAAATTAATTTAAATATATATATATGTGTTATTCTGTAATTTATCAATGAAACTAATTCATATATTTTATAAATGTAATATCCATAACCAATAGTCATATATAATATACTATACCCCTTCAATTATGTTATACTATACCCTTTTAAATATAGGGTGGTTATAAATATTAGTTAGATAAATTAGACATAGTTTACCAGGTAATATTTGGTAAGACTATTTGTCGGGTATCTTAATCATTAAGCAATTTCGAAAGCCATTAAGATACATGGTACTAAAATAATAAATCCTAAAGTTAATGGTAACATTCCTGTCCATGTGAAACTCATTAATTGATCATATCGTAGTCTTGGGAATGATGCCCGTACCCAGATATAAATAAATAAGATTAAAGAAGTTTTAAGACCTAATGCTAATCCTTCAAATGAGAAGAATGTTGGGTTTTCAAAAGATACGAAAGGAATTAAGTATCCTCCTAAGAATAACATTACTACAAATGTAGACATTAAAATAATAGAAGCATACTCGGCTAAGAAGAACATTACGAAAGGTACAGAAGAATGCTCAGTAAAGAATCCGGCTACTAGCTCAGATTCCGCCTCAGGTAGATCAAAAGGAGCTCTATTAGTTTCAGCAATTGCTGAAATTAAGAACATTAGAGAAAGTGGTAATAATGGAATAATATACCAAACATTAATTTGGGCTTGAATAATATTAGTTAGATTTAATGATCCTACTAATAATACTACAGTAAGAATAATTAATCCCATTACAACCTCATAACTAACCATTTGAGCAGTACTTCGTAATCCTCCTAAGAAAGCATATTTAGAGTTGGCGGACCAACCTGCAAAAATTACTCCGTATACTCCTAAAGAACCTACAGCTAATAGATATAAAATACCTAGACTAAGATCTGATAATGTTAATCCTGCACCGAAAGGAACTACTCCCCATGCTAATAAACTAGTAATTAAAGAAATTACAGGTGCTAATAAGAATAAAGCTTTATTCGAATGAGCAGGAATTACTGATTCTTTAACAAATAGTTTTAATGCATCTGCAAATGGTTGTAGTAAACCGTAGTATCCTACTCGATTAGGTCCTAATCGTCTTTGCATTGAACCCATAGCTTTTCGTTCCGCAATTGTCATGAAAGCTACAGATAATAATAATGGTACAATAACAATAAGTACCTCAATAAATGATAATAACATGAGTAAATTATAATACATGAATAATAAGTTAATCTTTGATGGTTCTGTAGGGCCGTAAAACGGCCCGCTGACTAAATTTATAATCTAAGGTAAGTAAAATATACTTAAATTTCAGAACCAGACAAATATAGTTTGCCTTTGATCAAAAGATTTAATTTATTATTAATTCTATTGTCATCAAGCTATTAAAGCTTAGTAGATTTATTTAGCCCCGAGGCGGAGCTCGCCTTCCCACGGGGTACGGGGCGGCTCGCCCGCCCCGGGTTGGTTATTAACCATATTTTAATATTAAACGAGTTAAATACGCTTATAATTAATGTATAGGACCTAAGCTGTGCTTGGTACCAATTTATTAATAATATTAACTAATTCGTTTAGTTGGTTTTAAACAA
Organism: Mucor velutinosus; assembly: GCF_035048745.1. Lineage (NCBI taxonomy): Eukaryota > Fungi > Mucoromycota > Mucoromycetes > Mucorales > Mucoraceae > Mucor > Mucor velutinosus. The sequence goes on along the minus strand of NW_027041892.1, from coordinate 34,501 downwards.
AGAACAATTGGTCCTACCATAGCTAAACATAAAATCATACTCGCAATAATTAAGAATAATGCATGAGATGTATATAATACTTGACCAATACTGTTGATTTGATCCATAGATACAAATACACTATCCCAATTTGTATGACTAACTGTTAATGTTTCCAATGTATCAGATTTAAATGATAATAAGTTAATAGAATCAAAGATTGAAGGTAAATCAAATTTAGAAAAATTTGAGTTAGTTAAACTTAAACCACTAACAAATAAAGTACCTAATACAAAAGCTAATGGGTATGGGTTAGAATAATCTTCTGAAGAATCTTGTAATTCAACTAATTTAATATTTAACATCATAATAACGAATAAAAATAAAATAGCAATTGCTCCTACATATACAATTAAGTATGTAAGCCCAATAAAATTAATTCCTAATAAAATTAAATAACAAGCAACATTAACAAAAGTAGAAATTAAAAATAAAACAGAAATAACAGGATTTCGTGATGTAATTACTAAAATACCTGATAATACTGAACCAAAAGCCAACAGATCTAATAGAATTGCGTTCATGTAAACTAAAAATTCCCTATTAAATTAGGGCCCAGGCTATGCCCGCACTCTAAAGACATAAAATCTGCCTTTGGAGCTAATTTATAACTTCCTTGGAAATTATAAAATTCACCTAGCCCCGCGCGCAGAGCGCGCGCGGGTCTGACCAGCGGAGCCGCGTAGCGGCTCCGCGGGCTAGAATATAATTCCATACACCCATGAATTATTTAAAATCGCCCTTGACTATAATCAGGGAAAGAGGTAAAGACCACTTCGCGATTCTTGTTTTTTCTAATCGTATGAATTACTATAACGATATATGGGTATAATATATATACTATATAAGGCGTATATTATATCGTGAATCTAAAATATTTAATCTTAGGTTCCCGGAACTCCGGGACTTAAACCAATTAATAAACCCTAAACTAACTTATCAAAAATTAGTCCCGGAACTCCGGGACTAATTAATTTAATGTTGTCAGTTCAAGAATTAAAGAAATTTTCCAATATTTATTAAATAAATTTTAAATTGTTTATTTAGGTGGTATAACCACTATGGAATTTTATATAGCCGTTAAGAGGAATCGAACCTCTATACATAAATTAACAGTTTACCGTTCTACCTTTGAACTATAACAGCATTATATTCCGGTTTAAGATATTCAAAGAATTTATTAAAATAGTATATACTTTTATATTGTTAACTTATAAAATAAATTATATTTGGTCAGGTCGTATAATTGTTTTATCCACGAAGCACCTGGATGAGCAGCAGGATGCTCAGACCTGAAACCTGTTAAATATCCCAAGGTTATATTGAAGTACAGAAGGTCTAAATTATACCTCGGGCCGCCGGGGCGGCCCGGAGCCTTTTAGGGCGACGGGTCGCCCCGGCGGGCCTAAATTTAAATTCATGGATTTTACTCTAGATTTAAAATAAAAAATTAAAATATTTGACCCTAGCCCCGCGCGCAGAGCGCGCGGGTCAGACCAGCGGAGCCGCTACGCGGCTCCGCGGGCTAGTCTAATTTTATATTATATAAGTAACAAATAACAAACCTAATTAAAAACCGCTAGGTCTATATAATAAGGACCACTTCAGTGGTCCTTCAACAATCTAAATAATAGTATTATAATTTGTTCTCGAGTTCATCGGGGTTATCCCTTAAATGGTAGAGGGCTCGTTTTGCATACGAGTAGTCCGAGTTCGAGTCTCGGTAACTCCAATTTATAAGCCTTAGGTTCATGCATATACCTAGGTTATAAACAGGTTGTAGCCTAATCTGGTAAGGCATTTACTTTGGGTGTAAAATAGTGTAAGTTCAAATCTTACCAACCTGATATAATCCCTATATTAAAGATAAATACCGAAGATCTGGATAGAACATCAGGTAATAACTTAATTTTGGGCGGCTCTGCTGCCCTTATTTAATATCCGTGTCGCGCTTTGCGCGGTCTGGTCTTCTAAATAAATATTCAGGCCCGCCGGGGCGATCCGGAGTCCTAAAGGCTCCGGGCCGCCCCCGGCGGCCCGAGGTGAGTTTAAAGTTTCACCCAAATTTTATCTTAATCAATCGTATCTTTAAACTTTCGCTTACCTAGTTCAAAGGAAGAACAGGGTACTTCTAATACCCAAATCCAGGATCGAAACCTGGGGTGAGTAATTATCATAAGCCTGTCTTATAAATACGGGCCTGAAAGAATATACCGTCTTATTAAGATGATCGGAACCCTAAACTATAATATTTTAATTTTATAAAATAAAATATTATATAAGTAACATTTCCATTAACGATTGTGATGAAATTGGCAAACATGGTTGATTTAGGTTCAGCTGGTAGTAATACCTTGCAGGTTCAAGTCCTGCCAATCGTAATATTTAATTTATCTGTAAAGGCCATGCCCTATAAATTGGGCAAAGGTTTGTAGGTCGACCTCTTATAGTTGAAGATCGACCACTAGGGCTCTAGATAATTAGGGGCAGTAGCTTAATGGTAGAGTCCTTACTTGTCACGTAAGTGGATATGGGTTCAAGTCCCACCTGCCTCGTCTATCAATATCATTATTTATATAGTAATTACTATAAATATAAAATCTCCGTGTCATAAGGATTCAGAGGTCGGGGTTTTCCCGAATTTTATTATATAAATACTCATACCCCTTTTTTAATAGAATAATTGCAAGTGGCGAGACTCGAACTCGCAGTAGTCTACTTGGAAGGTAGGGGCATTAACCAATTATGCTACACTTGCTTTCTTTTATTTAATATTAGTATATTACTTATACTTTTAAGCCTTGAGGGCCGCGACGCGGCCCTCAATATCTCTTGGGCAGCGACGGGCGCAGTTTTTAATTGTAAATTAAATATTTTTAATTTATTAAAAGCCCGGCATGGCTAACCTGTCTTTTATTAAAAATGGACCTGTGCGCATAGATTAGTGTAATATGATCAATTTATAAGTAATAATAAGGTTCATCAACCGCGGAGCTGCAGATAAACAAAGGCCGCTTTGCGGCCCCGATTTTAGATATTTTAGAATCTAAGTACAAAGCATTTATTTTGGAAAAGATTACTAATCCAGCACATATAGCACGGGCTAGAATATTACATATATTTATGATATAAATATTCATAAATATATTTTCAGAGCGTTTCTAGCTTAATTGGTAGAGTACAGGATTTCGGCTCTTGTTGGTAGAGGTTCAACTCCTCTGAAACGCTGTGTAATATTTGTAGGTGGGAATAGTTCAATCGGCAGAACATTAGTTTGTGGTACTAACGGTTCCCGGTTCGATTCCGGGTTTTCACCCTTTACTTTAGACCCTTTACTTTATATTTATATAAAGAAATTTATATCTTCAGGTCTAAAGGAGATCCCTTGGGATCCCATTTTGACCAGTCCCGCCTTCGGCGGGCCAGGTCTAAACGGATTAAATCCTTCTTCCTCCTTCCCGACAGCCGTTTGGATCTATAAGCTTAGGAGGCTTTGCATCTGGGCTACTAAATTACGATCTATTGATAAAACAATAATTACCTCGGGCCGCCGGGGGCGGCCCGGAGCCTCTCCGGGCGACGGGTCGCCCCGGCGGGCCTCAATAATGAACACCTTGAAGTATATTTATATAAGTAACAAATATTTTATATGTCTTATACTACAAGGGGATTAGCTTAATGGTAGAGTGGTTATCTTACACATAACTGGCAGTAGTTCGATTCTACTATTCCCTATCATCTTAGATGATTAAATCATCCAAGTAACCATTTTTAATGGTGTTATATTAATAATTCCCATTTGGCCTCCTACTTAAGTACAGGCTGGACCCTTCGATTATTTCGATGGATTTTCGGATAGATGACCGAATCGGTAAGGAAGTAGTTTGCTAAACTATGGATTTAATAATCCTTGTGGGTTCGAGTCCCACTCTATTCATTTGAGATGAAGCCAGAGCCAGGAGGGCTTTCACAAAAGGCTGCGCCTTCAGCCAACTTAGCCTAGGATTAACCATTTTATGTATAATATATTATATCTAGAGCCCCGCGGGCGACCCCAAGGGGAAAAGGGGCCGCCCGCGGGCCCTCGTTATTAATAATTAACTTTTTCGACTGTGTATTATATATAGGTATTATGAACATAATACCATAAACCCTATGAACTATAAATTTATAAGTAAGTAATTAATAATTTAATTATTATGAATTATTAATTATTGGTAATTAAAATAATACACTAAGCTTTAATAGCTTGATGTCAATATATTAATTTATCTAAGGGATATCGTTTATAAAGAAATTATGTTAAAATATTTATTTAATTTAGATCAGTTTTTTAATGGACCTAAAGATTGGGCTTTAGAGGAAACTAAAGCAAGTAAATTATTATCTGAGCTTTCCAGCTTAGATGATAATAATTTATCTAATAATTCACATTCTTCATTACAAGAAGTTGTTACTAAAACACTTCCAAATGAATCTGTACCTGTAACTAATACAGATTTATCTGTAACGAATAATATTTCATCAGTTGATTTAGACCCTATTAACTATGTATCATCAGAGGTAGTTAATTATGCAGGTATTACAATTTTAGGTTGTATTGTTTCAATCTCCTCAGCTATTACAATGTTATACTTAAATCATCTTACACTAAAATATACAGATGATAACATTGATAAAGCTCCTAAGGTTGTACAAATATTTTTTAAGATTTATGGACACACTTTAACATTTAACCCAAATGTATTAAAATTATTAGTATTAACATGTTCATTACTATTAATTTCTACAGGTATTTATTTAACAACACTATAAATAAAATAAATTATTAAATCTAATAAAATGAATAACCACCCCCTTAACTAAACCCTATAGTAAACTATACCTTTATAGATCTTTTATATTATATATTTATTTAATTCTAATATAGAACTTTAGGCCTCGGGTAACTCTTGCTTAGAAGGAGCTGACCTTTGAGTAGTATAATTTAAATTAATTTAGTTTCCCATTAATTAATGGTACTTACAATATCACCACGAGAAGGTATTAATTATGATATCGAGGGAGAGGGGGGGTTATTATTTTTGAGTAGAGTTAGTATTATTAGGTAATAAGAATACTGCCCATAATAGTAGAACAAATAGTCTTGGGTCCCCAATAAAGAAGATTAAAGTAATAAATAGAATTAAACCACTGAAGATATACATAGCATATGTAGGGATAAATCCAGAATCTAATGATGCAACTTTATTAGATGCAGATTTAAATACATTAACTAATCCATAAGGTCCAACTAATTCAATTGCTCCTCTATCAAGGATTTTATTAGTTGTATAACCAAAACCTAATAATTTATTTAAGATAAAATTGTTATAAATATTATCAAAGAAGTATTTTTGGTTAAAGAATCGATAAATTCCTCGACCTAAACTAGTACTAATAAATTGGTTAGGTAATGAATCGAAAATCCAATAAATAGCTAAAACTCCGAAAGTTCCTAATAGACTACCAATTAATGGTAAGAATTTCATAGACATAGGAAGTCCGAATTCAGTATCTACTAAGATAGAATGGTTAGGATGAATAAATAATGCATTATTATAGAAATCTGTACCCATTCCAACAAATAAATCTTTAGTTACATAACCAAAGAAAATACTAAATACAGCTAATACTACTAATGGAATAGCCATAATTAGTGGAGCTTCGTGGATATTTTGGTAATTAATTTTTGATCCATTTGGGTAACCTAAGAAAGTTAAATATAAAGATCGGATAGAATACATAGCTGTAAATACTGCAGCTACAGAAGCTAACCAATATACTAAATTACCTGAGAAACTGTAATGTCCATAAGCTAATTCAATAATTAAATCTTTAGAATAGAATCCTGTTAAGAATGGTAATGCCATTAAACTTAAAGATCCGATAACCATCATAGAGTATGTGAATGGTAATAATCTAGATAATCCACCAAATTTTCTTAAATCTTGTTCGTCATTCATTGCATGAATAACAGAACCAGCAGATAAGAATAATAGGGCTTTAAACCATGCATGATTTACTAAATGGAATAATGCTACATTATATTGAGATAATCCACAAATTAGGAATAAAAGACCTAATTGAGAACAAGTAGAATAAGCAATTACTCGTTTTAAATCATTTTGTAATAATCCAGTAGTTGCTGCAAAGAATGCAGTTAATGCACCTACCCAAGTAATTAAAATTAAAGCTGTTGATCCAAATTCTAAAATAGGAGAAGATCGTAGAAGTAAATAAACTCCTGCAGTTACCATAGTAGCTGCATGAATTAATGCTGAAACTGGTGTAGGTCCCTCCATTGCGTCGGGTAACCAAGTGTGAAGACCAATTTGAGCAGATTTACCCATAGCAGCAATTAATAGACAAATTGAGATAATTGTAATTAATTCTTCGTTAATAAATGGAGCCAGTGAGAATACTGTTGAAAAATCAAGGTTACCGAAAGTCCAGAAAATAGCCCAAAGACCAATACTGAACCCCCAATCTCCTACTCTATTCATAACTAAAGCTTTAATAGCTGCTTTATTAGCTTGTAATCTTGTAAACCAGAAGTTAATTAATAGGTAAGATGAAATACCTACTCCTTCCCAACCAATAAACATTACTAAATAGTTATCACCTGTTACTAACATTAACATGAAGAATGTGAACATAGATAGATATGCAAAGAATCTTTGATTATGAGGATCTTCACTCATATAATTTGTAGAATAAATATGTACTAAAGCTGATACAATAAGTACTGGTAGTAACATAGATACAGTTAAACTATCGTAAATAAATCCCCAAGATACTAGTAAGAACTCAGAATCAATCCAGCTCATTAATTTAATAGAAACTGGTGATTGACATAATCCTACTTCGTAAAAAGCAACTAAAGCAAATAAAGCTGTTAAAACTAGAGAACTACAAGTAATTAAATGACTACCAGTTTTACCAACTTTTCTCCCTAAAAATCCAGCTACAGTAGCTGATAATAGAGGTAGTGTAATAATAGCTAAATACATTATGCTTTAATAGCGATGCTACCTCTTAATCTATAATATGCAACTAGAATACCTAGTCCAATAGCTGATTCTGCTCCTGCGATCGCAATGATATAAATACCATAAGTTTGACCTAGAATATCATCAAAACTAAATGAACTTAAGATAATTAATAGCGTTACAGCTAATAGCATAATTTCGATGGAGATTAGCATTAGAATAATATTTTTTCGGTTAAGAATAAATCCTAGAATACCAATAAGAAATAATACCATCGATAAATTCATTATGTTTATTTGTAGTTAACTTTATAAATGTAATACTATAATCAAGGTCAACTAAGTTGACCTTGATTCTTACAAGCCCGGAAACCAATAAAGTTTAACCTTTAATTCGCTCTTTTCGGGGTTTTGGCCCCGGGACAGCGGGTACCGTCCATTGCGATTAAGCCTATAAGTTTCATTATAACAACTCGAAAATCGAGGTTTGAAAAAAGTTTAATTTCGTCTTGAAGGCGCAAGGCACCGTCAAGGATTCAGGGGGTAGCCCTCCTGTGTTTTTTAAAGATTATATTTAAAAACTCTATACTTTTACATAAAATTTAAAATATATAATTGTATATATATACTGAAATTAAATATTTGTCTTAGAGTTATATATTAATAATTAAAACCTTTATTCTCGTTGTCCTGGGGAAGAATTGAACTTCCTCACTACGATTTTCAGTCGTACGCTCTACCATTTAAGCTACCGGGACTTTTTAATAATAATTAATTATACTTTCCCCCGAGGGGGAATACCCGAGGGACAAGCCCCCCCGGGCTTAAGGATAACCTCCCCTGAATTTCAGGCGAAGTCCTGATCTATTAATATAATATTAAGGACGTCTTCTACAATAATTATAATTTAGGTATAGTAGGAATCGAACCCACATATGTTTTATTTCAAGTAAAATGCTTTACCAGTCAGCCATATACCTTATAGATTTAGCCTAGCCCCGCGCGCGGAGCGCGCGCGGGTCAGATCAGTGGAGCTGTTATGCGGCTCCCCGGGCTAGGGTAAACCTAGTTCAAAGAGTCAAGGTCTATAGTTTAAAAATGGCCTTAAGTATATACACCAATTTTTATTGTACCGTGGGTCCGCCGGGCGGCCCCGTGGCCCCTCCGGGCGAGGGGTCGCCCGGGGGACCTTAAATATTTTATAGTCTGAAGAGGGATCGAACCTCTAACTTATACGTTATCAACATATCACTCTACCGATTGAGTTACCAGACTGATAAAAGCCCAGAGAGAAAAGTCTTTCTGTACCACTAGGGTAACGTCGGGTTATACCCGCGCGGTTATTATTCTTATATTATAATAATTTTTAAATATAAACAACTTCTGGCTTGTAGATCTTAGGTAAAACCTGTTCAGGTAATTTTCGGTCTGAACAAAGCCAAGGGTGCCTAAAGCGCTCTCTGACCGCCGTCGGCTTTTATAACCAGGAGTAGTAGGATTCGAACCCACGACAAAGATTTTGGAGATCCCAATTATAACCAACTTAACTATACTCCTCAAAGGGCCGGCCTTTGGCCGGCCTTTTTAATCCTAAACGTTTTACGTCCAGATCTTTTTAAAAATTTATTCTTTACTTATATTTGAAACAAATTAATTGAGGTCGTAGGGATTTGAACCCTAATAATACCGATTAAAAGTCGGGAACTTTACCGATTAAGTTACAACCCCTTAATCCATTACTTATACAAAATATTTAGGTAGGTGGATTACTATGTTACTTAGATTTATTAATTAGGTTCAAGCCCCGCGCCCCCTCAGGTGTATCATCTTAAGCCAAGGGCGAAGCTCCTGGGTCATAACTATATAATATAAAACCCATAGTAAATTATTTATAGGTGAATATGAATGGTTATAAAGAAGGTGAACCCCCGCAGACGCAGGACTCTATATTTATAAATAAAGTATTTAATATATAGGGGGGGGTGGTTATTAATTAAATTAATAAATTAGATACTGCTAAATGCATAGGCTCTAAGAATAAATTAGGGAATACTCCCATTACAAACATTAAGAATAATAATGGTACTAAAGTCATAAATTCTCGTCGGTTAATATCACCCATTGGGGCTAAATATCGACTTTGAGCACCGAATGCAGTTCTGTTATATAACCAGATACCGTACGCAGCACTTAAAATCATTCCTAAACCTCCTAATACAGTTAGTACAGGATTTTGTTGGAAAGCTCCAGTGAATGTCATAAACTCACCTACAAAGTTGGCAGATAATGGAACTGCAATGTTACCTAATGTGAATAGGAAGAACATAATAGACCATACAGGCATGTGTTGAGTTAATCCTCGGTAATATTTTAATAGTCGAGTATGGTATCGATCATATAAAATTACTACACAAATGAATAATGCTGGAGATACTACTCCATGAGCAAGCATAAGGATTAATGATCCTTCAATTCCTTGAATTGTGTTACTGAATAAACCTAATAAAGTAATATTCATATGTCCTACAGAAGAATAAGCAATAATTTTTTTTAAATCTACTTGTCTTAGAGTAGTGAAAGATGAATAAATAATACTAATAACGGCTAAAGAATAAACAAGAGGAGTAAAGAATACAGAAGCATCTGGTAAAATAGCAATAGAATATCGTAAGAATCCATAACCAGCTAATTTTAATAAAACTCCAGCTAAAATAATAGATCCGGCTAAACTAGCTTCTACATGAGCTTCAGGTAACCAAATATGGAAAGGAATCATAGGAACTTTTACCGCAAATGATAAGAAGAATCCTAACCATAAAATTCTTTGTCGTGTTTCACTAATATCTGCTACTGCTAATACTTGGTAATCAGTTGATCCTACTTCAAAATAAATTACTAGGATAGCTAATAACATAAATAAAGAACCTAATAAAGTATATAGGAAAAATTGGTAAGCTGCATGAATTTTTCTTTCTCGTGCACCCCAAATACCAATAATTAAGAACATAGGGATTAATACACTTTCGAAACAAATGTAGAATAATAATAAATCTAGAACTACAAATACTGCGATTAATAAAGTTTCTAGAACTAAGAAAGCGATTAAGAAATATTTAATTCCTGTTTTAATACTTTCCCAACTAGCTAAAATACAAATAGGGATAATAAGTGTAGTTAGTAAAACAAAAAATAAAGAAATACCATCTACTCCTACTACTTCTTGAGTAGTTACAGTAGGGAAAGAACTAACAAATTGGAATCCATTATAATTAGAATCAAATCCAGCCCAAAGAACTAAAGATAATACAAAAGTTAATAATGAACTAGTAAGAGCTACCTTTTTCTGTAAAGAAGTATTTTCTCCAGATAAGATAACACCAATAACACCTAAAATAGGTGTAACCAATAGTGATAAAATCATAGTTATAATTTAGATTGTTACTTCTTAAATAGAGAAAACAGTAATTATATTAAAAGATTAAGGGCGTCCAACGCCCCCTTACAGGAAGCAGCCGTAATCGCTCTCAGCCTCAATGCCGAACTCGGCATTGATTCATAGACAATAAGTGGTTTATCACTTTAATATAATTTGGTCTAAGACTGAGTTCCTAAATATTATATATTTTATGTATAATATTATAACCTAAGACAAAATCTTTGGTCCTAGTTCCGGCGATCGCCGGAACCTTAAATATGGGAACCTTTGACCCGGGTCTATAGACCCGGGGCTAATAAAATAATACTGCTATTCCGAAATAATTTCGGTACTGTGGCTTAACCTCAGTTTAGTTATAAATCCAAAATTTAATAACCAAGGCGGATACCCCGGATAAAATTTATGTTATTTTATACTATCTTTTACTTTAATACTGATAATAAATTATACAGTTTATATAAATATAATATAGGGTTTATATTAAACTTGAGGCCCTTATCAAAAGGGGGCGCTTTGCGCTCTTTTCGACTTATTTAATATAATATATATACACATAATAACAATATTAAATAATGTATTTAAGATAGACGCCTTGTATTCTAGGTCCAGGTTAACCAGACCTAAGATTTTAGAATAAAAGAAACTAAATAATAAACCCTATTATATGGTTTATTATTTATAATAATCTACGGCTTTGCTGTGGAAGATTTCCCTTAACTTATTAATAATTTTTAGAAAATAATGCCACAATTAGTTCCATTTTATTTCTTAAACCAAGTATCATTCGCATTTCTTCTACTTATGGTTTTACTATATGTAGCATCTAAATACATTTTACCTAACTTTATGTTAGTACAATCAGCTCGAATGTTCTTAGCGTCTAAATAATTAACTATGTCAAGGGGCCGCTCCGCGGCCCTTTGGCGCGGTTAAATAGGTTTACTCGGGGCATTAGCCCCGCGGACCTAATTGGTTATACTTGCCAGGGCCCGGGCGGCTAAGCCGCCCGGATTTCTTATCCCGGCGGCGCTACGCGCCGCCGGGGCTCTTAATTGAGTGTTAACTTCCCCCTCGGGAGATACCCGAGGGGGCAAGCCCCCCGGGCTTAGGAATTATTAAATATAATCCCTAGACCCGCGGGCCGCATTGCGGCCCGCGGGACGGACCCCGCGCGCTACGTGCGCGGGGTTTTGGAATCTAATATACTATATTCTTGATAGATATTGCCAATCAGTATTCTAAAAATACGAAAAATCAAAGGTCTTAAAAAGGACTGGCCCGGCGCAGCCGGACCGATCCAGAGGGGCTGCGCCCCTCCGGACAGAATTATGATAAATTTCCCAAGAGCCCGCCGAGTGAATTTACCCCTAGAAGAGTTCAATATTTTTAGCCCCGCCGGGGGCAGCCCCCCGCCCCAAGGGGTACAGGACCGCCCGGCGGGCCCAAGACTATAGTATAACCCTCGATTATAATCGGGGAAGTTTAACTTACCTTTTCGTGGTAGATTCTATAAGTACCATTAAATTAATGGGAAACTAAATAGTTAAAATTAATATATATAATATATATAGGCACTAATAAATTTAGGCAGGTTCTTAACCTGCCTAATCATTTTGCGAATTAAATAAATATCATTGCTAATAGAAACCCCTTAATATTAATTAGGTTACTCTCTACTCTTGCAATTATTAGGATAGCAAAATAGCCTGATAAATAAGGACCCGCCTGACGGGCCTGAGTGTGGTATAATTAAATAATTCTATGTAAATAACGAGTTAACATTGGTTATTTTTAATAAAACTATTAATAAAATAAGTATCAAATAATGATATGTAATGTATTACCAAGATGAAAAAGGGACTATCGGGGATGACTAGCCAATACATCCAAAGGAGGTAGTTTATACCAAAATTCGTAATGAATGATTTAATAATTACGAAAATCCTAAGGGAAACCAATATAATAATAACTCTACGAACTGAAACATCTAAGTAGTAGAAGGAAAAGAAATCAACCGAGATCCCGTTAGTAGTGGTGAGCGAAAGCGGGTTAGCCTATTTTCTAACGGAATGGTTTACCATTCCGTGAATTTCCATTTTTGGTGGGAATTAAAATTAAATTATAATTTGTCTGGAATGACAAACCATAGAGGGTGAAAGTCCCGTAATAAGATAAATTAGAAAAGTAGTAAGTAAGATGAGAGATAACTTGTCTGAATATAGGGGAACCATCCTCTAAGGCTAAATATGATGTATTGAGCGATAGTGAAGAGTACCGTGAGGGAAAGTTGAAAAGTAAGTAGGTAACTGGTGAAAAGATCCTGAACCGGTAGTTCTATAAGCAGCAGGAATCTGAGTTTAAATACAAGATAACTGCGTACCTTTTGCATAATGGGTCAGCGAGTTAATCTGTGGTGCAAGTAGAAATACTTAGCGAAAGCGACTACGTTAAATGGGTAAGTACCATGGATTAGACCCGAAACCAGGTGATCTTACCATGACCAGGTCATTAAGGACCGAACCAGTGCCTGTGGCAATAGGCTTGGATGAGTTGTGGTAAGGGGTGAAAGGCCAATCTAACCTGGAGATAGCTGGTATTCCGCGAAACATATTTTGGTATGTTGTCCTTCGTATCTGTAAACTGGTACAGCACTGGATACTATGTCCCTTGTGGACTTGATTGGGGGGTCGTGATGGCTCTATCAATAGAATCGGTTATTTAACCGATTCCCAAACATTTATTGTTTGGGAATCTAACCTCGGAATGGTTTACAGTTAATAAAGGACGGTCAGACTATAGGTGCTAAGGTCTTTAGTCGAGAGGGAAACAGCCCAGAACAAGAATTAAGGTCCCTAAATACTACTAAGTGAAATTAAGGTAGTCCATGAAATTACACAACCATTCGGTGGGCTTGGAAGCAGCCATCCGTTAATGAAAGCGTAATAGCTCAATGGTCTGTATTTATAAGTTTCAAGGGCACCGACAATGTATCGGGTCTAAGTAGTATACCGAGATCTTGTCCCAACATTATAAAGAATGTTGGAGGGTAGCGGAACACTCAGGACATGGTTGAAGGATAGGGTTTCCTTATCTGGACATAACTGAGGAGAGAATGCTGACATGAGTAACGTAAAAGTGGATAAAATCCCACTCGCCGAAAGCAGAAGGGTTTCATGGCTAGGCTCAACCTCCATGAGTAAAGTAACGGCCTCTAAGATTTTTAAAGCCAAGGCCTCACTCCGGTGGGGCTCTATATGAGTGAACTCCGATAGGAGTAATCGATGAGAAAAACTAATTTAGATAACAGTTTTAATATTAATCTATATCAGTAATGGTGTAGTATTAGTTTAAAATTCAGGAAATGATCTAATTATTTAACCGTACCCTAAACCGACACTGGTCTGCTGGTAGAATATACCAAGGCGTTGAGCGAATCATCTTGAAGGAACTCGGCAAAATGACTCCGTAACTTCGGGAGAAGGAGTACGATTTTTATGATCGTGGCACAGAATAGAAGAGTACGACTGTTTACTTAAAACACCGGTCTTTGCTAATAGGAAACTAGATGTATAAAGACTGATACCTGCTCAGTGCTGGTAAGTCAAGAGAGGCACTAATACGGTGCTGATTGAACCTCCAGTAAACAGCGGTTGTAACTATAACGATCCTCAGGTAGCTCCGTTAAGGAGAAGAATTATTATTCGCTGCCCCTGACATAAGTGATTATGTCTTGAACCTAACTATATGCTGGAAACTCCTTAGAGTCTTTAGTACTCGTGATCATTGATCGCAGTGAAAATCTAAAGAATTGGACAATCAGCAGGGAAGTCGTAATTGACCCCTCAGAGACTACACGTTGGGGATCTGTTTATATTGATTTAATCAAATAACTATTTAAGGTATAAGTAGGACATAAGTCCTATTTCAACAACATTATTAAATAGTCGCAAGGGAGATACTAATGACTCGACCCGGTTAAATCAAAACTATGGATATAAAATTATTATATAATGCGAGTTTACTTAATCCTAATTGGATCGTAGGATTTATTGATGGAGAAGGATGTTTCCATGTAAGTGTTTCTAAAAACAAATCAATGAAATTAGGATATCAAGTATCACTTGAATTCTCAATCACTCAACACATCCGAGATAAAGAATTAATGAATAAATTAGTTGATTTTTTTGGATGTGGATATGTTATTAATGATACTCCCATGAAACTACAATATAGAATCAGAGATAGACAAGATTTATCAAAGAAACTATTTCCCTTCTTAGATCAGAACTCACTATTGACTGTTAAGTCTTTAGATTATTTAGATTTTAAACTGGTTCATTCAATGTTAGAAAATAAACTTCATTTAACTCCGGAAGGATTAGATAAGATTAGAACAATTCAAGCAGGAATAAATCTGAATAGAAAATAAACAGATCATGATATAGTCCAAGCCACATCGAAAGGTGTGGACCCAGGATACCAACGGCCTCATCCTTAATTAGATGGGACCCCGTTGTTTATCCGACATTCATTGCGTGGAATTTGAGCGAAATACCTTGGCCACTAATTATGGTCGCGCATGAATGGTTTAACGATACTCTTACTGTCTCCAAGATGAGCTCAGTGAAATTGAATTATCCGTGCAGATGCGGATTACCATTAGCTAGACGGGAAGACCCTATGCAGCTTTACTGTAGTTAGTCATTGTGTGCTTATAATTAAGGTGTAGAATACAAGGGAGTCGATTAGACATCAGTGAAATACCTTGACTTGATTAGGAGCACGCTATACGGAATTATTCCGGACAGTGATTAATGGGCAGTTTATCTGGGGCGGATTTCTCCCATATAGTACCGGAGAAGTACAAAGGTCGGCTTAAATTGGATGGAAACCAATGGGCTAAAGATAGCCTAATTAAGTGTAATGGCATAAGCCGGCTTAACTGTAAGACTGACAAGTCATACAGATACGCAAGTAGGTCATAGTGATCCGGTGGTCCATCATGGAATGGCCATCGCTCAACGAATAAAAGCTACGCTAGGGATAACAGGCTGATCAATCTCGAGAGTCCATATTGACAGATTGGTTTGGCACCTCGATGTCGACTCATCACATCCTGGGGGTGTAGGCGCTCCCAAGGGTTCGGCTGTTCGCCGAGTAAAGTGGTACGTGAGTTGGGTTAAGTACGTCGTGAGACAGTACGGTTCCTATCTACTAATGGAATTAGAATCGGACAAGAACATTACTCTAGTACGAGAGGACCGAGTGATATGAACCTCTGGTATACCTGTTATTGTTTACTACCTATTTTAGGTCCAAAGGGGATCCCTCTGGGATCCCGTTTTGACCAGTCCCGCCTTCGGCGGGCCCGGTTTGTTACAGTACGGCAGGAAAGCTACGTTCAGAAAGGATAACTGCTGATAGCGTCTTAAGCGGGAAGCCCATCTTGACACGATTCTTTATTAGAGTGACTGTAGATCACAGTCTTAATAGGTTGCAGGTGTAAGCATAGTAATATGTTAAGCTGGGCAATACTAAATTCTCAAGTAACTTGGTAATAACATATCATCAAATATATCAAACGATATATATAATTAAAGGTTTTAGTACCCTAGATGTATATCTAGGGCTTGTACTCTTAATCCTTGAGTTCTGGGCCTCGCCCAGAATCTTAGAGGGTAAGAACCTTTAGCCCCGAAGGGTCTAATACCCGAGGGGTCAAAGCCCCCCGGGCTTTAGAAAATTAAGGGGGGTTATTAATAGAGGTATATTAATTAGAATATATTGATTAAGATTATTCATTAAGATAAATATAAAAATAAGCATAGCAATAATCCTACTGATTGACATAATAAAATAATACTTAAATCAAATAGACTTGAATATAATAAGTATTTATTATAAAAGTTATAAAAAGGGTGAAAAATTCTAGGTAATTTATGTACTAACGTGTTTCCATACATTTTAATTAAATAATTAAATGTTAGACTAATAGTTAAAATAATAGTTACTGAAGTAAAACAAATAAATGTTAAACTCAGATTTTTCATTACCAAATTAGAAGGTTCAAAAGCTGAATTAATATCGCTAGAAGGTTGGACTGAATTAATATTAAATTCATTGTCAGAAAGAGATACTATTAGTTTTTCAAATTCGAATCTTTCTCTATCGAATACTAGTCTTTCTTTATCCAAAGCCAGTCTATCTTCAGTGAAGATTTTATCCACGGGGCAGGCGCCCCGCAGCCCACCGGGCCAGGGGTGCCCGACCCGGGGACCTGTTCTAATTTTTTTAATGCAACCTCTTTATTGGCATTAATTTCTTGCTGTCTTGAAACAGCAGTCATAGTCGCTGTATACATACCTGTCATAGTTGCTCCTACAGCTCCTACTAATTTGTAGATTTCTTTATTCATGTAATAAAATTAGTAATTTAGGCTGATAAGAGGAGTTACCTCAATTTATCGAAAATTCCATTACAACGTAAATCCCGGGGCAGCGAGCCGCCCCGTACCCGGAACGAAGCCCGTCTTCCACCGGGCTATTGTAATTGTGCCTGATTAGGTAGGGTTAATTACCAATCAGGTCTATATTTATAATATATAACTTATATATTAAAGAGAAACATGTAAAATGCAAACAAAATATATAATGAGCCCCGCGGGGGGTCGACCTTCGACCCTCAGGGGGGTAAGGGACCGTCCCTCGGGTAAAGTTTTAGTCCAGATGTCCGTTAAGACTTGAGTCGGAAGTCCGACCCTAGATTATTAACCTTAATATTAAAATATATTTTAAAAAGACAAAACCTAATTACTTACTTATATATTTTGTTATCAAGGGATTTATGTATATCGTTTAAGTATCAGATATATAGTTTAATTAAATAAAAGTAATAAGTTGGCTTAGCATAATTGGTAATGCACTCGATTTGTAATCGAGGTAATAGTAGTTCAATTCTACTAGCCAGCACATATTTTAATAAAAAAAAGGTAAAGGCCCACGGAAGTGGGCCTTTACCCGTATTTAAAAATTAAATAATGGGATACCCGAGAGGACTCAGTCCCTTGGGTTTTTAACCCCTGAGTTGGATAAAGGCCCAAGTCAGATTCATCAGATCAAAAGCTCAGAACGCTGAGCATTCCTTATGGAGAACGGCCTACGGTTGCCAAAATAATATTTTTATTTAAAAATATCCGCTTTGCGGATATTTTTAAACTCTCGGCTTTCTTGGGTTTAATTGGGCTGTTGACTAATTGGTAAGTCACCGACTTTTGATGTCGGCTAATGGGAGTTCGAGCCTTCCCAGCCCAGTAATTTAACAAAATATAGGCCGCGCTTTAGACGCGATAGGTGAACTCCGGGGGGGGCAGCGTCCCCGGCTTAGGGCCTTTGGATTTTTATAGACCTCATGGTACAATGGTTAAGACACCACAACTTCACTGTGGGAATATCGGTTCGATTCCGATTGGGGTTATTATTAATATAAGTAATGATAATAGGCAATAAAACTAGATTACAATGTAATCTATGTGCCGTCTTGTAATTTCTCAATGGATTAATTCCATATACTTCACAAATGTTTTATCTTAACTAGCCTTTGGCTGGATAAATAAAAAATTATGGTAGCAGCAGCTAAAATTTTAGGAGCAGGATTAGCAACTATTGGACTAGCAGGAGCTGGAGTTGGAGTTGGATTAGTATTCGCAGCTTTAATTAACTCTACTTCTCGAAACCCTTCTCTACGACCTCAATTATTCTCTTACACAATTCTTGGGTTCGCTTTAACAGAAGCAATTGGTCTATTCGCATTAATGATGGCATTCCTATTACTATACGCAGCGTAATCTGTTTATATTAATAAGGGCCGAGGGGGCGAAGGATCGCCCCCCTAAGGTCTACGGGCCGACTCTCCGTCGGCCCGGGTATTCATCTTAATACTAAACGGGTCCGATCCGTTATTGGATCGGGCCCCCCTAATAATTATCTAAAGGGTTATAATAAAGGTAAGAGGTTTATTATAATTATCTAAAGGTTATAATAAAGGTAAGAGGTTTATTACCCCGGGGGTGCGCTCCGGACCTGGGATCAGGGGGTGAATCTGACTCAGAGGCTATTTAACATATACTATAATTAAACCCTCGGGCCGCCGGGGGCGGCCCGGAGCCCCCCTGGGCGACGGGTCGCCCCGGCGGGCCTTAATTAAGAATTATATAAGCCTAGCCCCGCGCGCGGAGCGCGCGCGGGTCAGACCAGCGGAGCCGCTACGCGGCTCCGCGGGCTAGGTTAAAAATAAGAGGCAGGGTTCATTAAATAAAATGAAACTAATAATTATATTTAGTAAAATATAAGTAACAAATAAGATTTTAATTTATAATATCTTCTATTCCAACTATAATGAAGTAGAAGAGGAGATCAACGATCTCTCCAAATTATAATAGTAAGTAAAAATTTAAACTTAGTTTCGAGTGAATGCTATCTAGGGACTTGACACATGCGAGTCGAATGCGGAATACTTGTATTCTGACATGGCGAACGGGTGAGTAATGAATAGGCAAGCTACCCATAGGATTGGTGGAATACCAAATATTGAAACGGATTAATTCCGCCTATGGATGTACCTATTGAATAGATTAGGTAGTTGGTAAGGTAACGGCTTACCAAGCCAATGATCTATAGTTGGTCTGAGAGGACGATCAACCACAGTGGGAATGAGAAAGGCCCACACGAGCAAAGTATCGGCAGCAGTGCGGAATCTTGGTCAATGGCCGAAAGGCTGAACCAGTCACCTAGAAGGACGGATACATTAATTTGATAAAGTCCTAACGGAAAGGAGGATAATGACTGTACTTTCCTATTAATCCCGACCAATCTCGTGCCAGCAGTCGCGGTAATACGAGAGGGGTAAGCATTATTCATCATTAATGGGTCTAAAGGGTACGTAGGCTGTATCATAAGACTGAAAGGTATCGAACTAAATGAATAAGAGCTTTTCAGTAACTGTGAAACTAGAGTGTAATGGAGGAAAGAGGAACTCCGAGAGTAGGGATGGAATCTGTTGATCCTCGGAAGACCGCTTAAGGCGAAGGCTTCTTTCTAACTAAACACTGACGCTGAGGTACGAAAGTATGGGGAGCAAAACGGATTAGAGACCCGTGTAGTCCATACCGTAAACGATGAGTGCCTTAGATTGGTTATTAATCAGTCTATAAATGTAGATTAAAGCACTCCACCTGGGGAGTACTGCCGCAAGGTTGAAACCCAAAAGTATAGAGGGTCTTGAAAACCAGCAGTGAAGCATGTTGTTTAATGTGATGATCCGCACAACATCTTACCACTCCTTGAATGCTACACAGGCGTTGCATGGCTGTCTTCAGTTCGTGTCGTGAGATGTAAGGTTAAGTCCGCATAACGAACAAAACCCTTGCAACTAGTTAATATCTAGTTGAGCATCCAGTGATAAACTGGAATAATTAGGACTAAGACAAGCCCTCATGGCCCTTATGGAGTGGGCTACAGACGTGCAGCTAGGGGGAATACAAAAGGATCCAATAAGGTAACTTGGAGGTAATCCCCAAATTTCCCCTTTGTGGATTGAGCTCTGTAACTCGAGCTCATGAATTAGGAATTGCTAGTAATCGTGAATCACCACGTCACGGTGAAATTAAAGCTTCAAGATCTACTAACTGCCTGTCACGGGCTGGGAGTAAGCTATACCTGAAGTTGTCTAAAGACATCCAAGGATAGTAAACGACTGGTCTGAAGTCATAACAAGGTAGCCGTTCGGGAACGAGTGGCTGAATGGTTATTACCGGGGGGACTCCCTCCCCCCAATAACTTAAAACCTTTATTTCTATATATTATTGGGAATAGATCCTAGCTCCGCGGGCTAGCTTTTTAAGCCGCAGAGGCCGCGCTGCGGCCTCTGCTACCACTTGGGCAGCGACGGGCATCGCCCGACGTGGCTTGTCTTAACAAAGCGAGTTTGTTAAACTAGCCCCGCGGGGGGCTTAGGGCTTGCCCTACCCCAAGGGGTAAGGGGCGGCGCCCCTAGAGTTTAATACTAAATATTCATTTTCTTAAGGTGATAAAACCAGATTTTGATTATAATTACTATGAGATTAATCAAGGCCTCGGGCCGCCGGGGCTGCCTGGAGCCTCTCCGGGCGACGGGTCGCCCCGGCGGGCTTATTTATTTTATAGATATAAAATAGTCCCGTCAGGCGATACTCGTCCAAAGGGTATATATATTAAATATGAGCCAGCATCTACTAAACTTATTAAAAGGTTAGCACTTTTGTTATGCTAAATTTCTATAGTTGAAATAACTGTGTTCCTTTCATATAATTATGAAACATAATTATTGAACTCAGTTATTTCAATTAGACTAATCACCTCCTTATTGTAAAGCCCATAATTAGATATTATAAGTAATGATAATAGGTTATGTACCGTTTTGTAATTTCTCAATGGATTAATTCCATACTTTCACAAATGTTTTACCTATATAACCATTGGTTATAAACTAACATTATGTCTTTTTTAGTAATTTTATTAACATCAATTGACATTCTTTATAATCCAAATCCTTTAGATTGGATGTTAGTGTCTAGTGATGAAGTAGCGAGAATTTTAGATTATTATTTCCCTCCAGATGTATTAAGAAATATGACTCGAGATCAATATATTTTTTACGGGAATGCTATTATTAATCATTACGAAGCTAGAAATGCTACTATCTTTCTTTTTATTGCTATTTTAATGTGTTATAGATAATATAAAATATTGGGTTAATTTAGACTTAACCCTACTATAAACCCTATTAATTAATTATAGTACAATAAATTACCAATTTAAATCCCTTAATATCAATAAATATAACATAGGGGATTTAAATATACCACCCCTTTCAACACCGAAAACCTATAACAATATTTACTAATAATAATAGATATTAATATAGCAAACTACGGCATTATCTGTGGTAGATTTCCCTTAACTTATCAACATTAGCATTCAACATGTTAAACGCATTATTATTTACATTATTACCATTTGTAGGTAACCCTGGATTATTATTCCTATTTGATTATCTATTAAAGAGATATTACAAAGATCCTTATGAAAATAAGAATCTAGTAATCATAATGGGAGTATTATACTTCATCAATATTGGATTCATTCTATTTGTACCCGAAATTGTTGGTAGAATTGCAGAATACAGACAATCAATGTAACCATTACTTTTAACTTAACTTAACCCTCACAAATAACCACCCCATTCCCTCTACGACAACCTATAGATAAATTAAAAGATCAAGACATGATATCGGCGAAGCCATAAGATAAAAACCACGAATATAAAAAAAAATCTCCTTGAATGCAAAAATATTAACTGAATAAAAAGTTTTGTGAAAATGCGAATCTTGCAACACGAGAGGCAATGAGTCAATATCTATTACCCCGTTATGGTATCAATTTTAAACAATCAAGAGTTCTAGGCATAGTATATAAACTTGACAAATTAAAAGTAAAGGTTAAAAATATAGGTTCACCTTAATTATAGTATATATATTATATTTAATATATTACTATTGTCTAGATATATATTATATTTCTGGCATTGACGGGCATTGCCTTACAAAATTAATTTATTAGTATCTAATATCATTTAAGATATAGATAGCTAGGTTTTCCGAAATTTAACTAGTTTCCCACCCCGGGGCGGACGCCCCGGACCCCCAGGTCAGGGGTGAACCCGACCCGGGGGCTTATATTAATAAATATAATTTATTGAACTACGGCTTTTATCGGCAATTAGTAGTTTATATATTATATTTAATATGTAATTAGGTAGGCCTATTGAGGCGAGGGCCCGCGTAGTTTAAAATATCCGCTTCGCGGATATTTTAAATAAAAATATTATTTTGGCGAGCTCTTGCAGGGGACCTCCGGTCCCTCGGTTAATTATTTACCTCAAATGGTCCAGGGCCGTTTCGCGGCCTAAGGGTATTAAAAAGAGATATATTACTATTTCAATAATAAATTATTGACTTTTCTTGGACGTAGGCCCTGATCTAGGGCGTATATTCGCCCCGATGGGCCTAAGTATTAAGGCATTAGCCTCAAGAAATGTATGATAGGAATTACATATACAGTATGACAACGAAATTTATGAACAGATCAGTTCAAGCGCATCCATTTCATTTAGTTGAAGCTTCGCCTTGGCCAATTGCTGTATCATTTTCTTTATTAGTAGTTACTCTATCAGGAGTAATGACATTCCAAGGATACTCTAATGGTTTATTCTTATTAACTCTTGGATTTATCTCTCTAGTTTCTACTATGACTTTATGGTTTAAAGATATTTCTAGAGAAGGTACTTTCCAAGGACACCATACTTTTGCAGTACAAAAAGGATTAAGTTTAGGTTTTGTTCTATTTGTTATTTCTGAAATTTTCTTCTTCATTAGTATTTTCTGGGCATTCTTCCATTCATCATTAGCTCCTACTGTAGAATTAGGTGCTCACTGGCCACCAGCTGGTATTGAAACACTAAACCCATGGGAAGTTCCATTACTTAATACAGTTATTTTACTTTCTTCAGGTGCTACTGTAACTTATGCTCACCATAGCCTAATCCAAGGTAACCGAGCAGGAGTTATTTACGGATTAATCGCTACTGTAGCTTTAGCTGCAGTTTTCACTGGTTTCCAAGCATTTGAGTACTATAATGCTCCATTCACATTCAGTGATGGTGTATACGGATCTACTTTCTATATGGCTACTGGATTCCACGGAATTCACGTTATTGTAGGAACAATTTTCTTAACTGTAGGATTATTCCGAGTATTATCATACCACTTAACAGATCACCACCACTTAGGATTCGAGCAAGCAATTCTATATTGGCATTTTGTTGATGTTGTTTGGTTATTCTTATTCATTAGTGTTTACTGGTGGGGAGGATAATATTAACTTAAGAAGAGTCTCGTAGGCTTTTGCTCTTAACCTAGGGTTAAGGCATAAGCCGAGACTAATTCCCATAACTTAAATTTTTGTAAATATTAGATTTGCAAGTTTTTGTATAAATTATATAAAACTAATTAATAACCACCCCCCCCCCCTTTAGTTAATAAAGGAGATTATACAAATTATAAGTAAGGTGGCCTTACTTCTTTTTATTATTTAAAATATTTTATATAATAATTATGTAGTAGTCTAGTTAATACTTAAGTAGTTCAGGTTAGTTTATCTGACCTCGATTAACCATAGTCTTAACTAGATTGATGCTATGCATCCGTCCTCTCTCTCTACAATACCGTTAATCTAATTAATGGTATTAGCCGCAAGGTACTTGAGGACTAGAGGTACCGATTCGATAAAAAAGCACTGATAAATAAATAAAAATGTCAACTTTAGCTACAACTTTCTTAGTTAATAACCCTCTAGAGCAATTTGAAATTAATGATTTTGTTTTCATTTTAGCTCCAATCTTCGGATTTACTAAATTATCTTTAACTAATATCGGATTCTATTTAATTATGGTAGTGGCTATCACTATCGGTATGAATGTTCTATCTCGAAATAACGGATACGTTATTCCTTCTCGATGGGCAATTCATTCTGAATCTGTATACGGATCTATCTTAAATCTAGTTCGAGAGCAAATTGGACCAAAAAACGAAGTTTATGTTCCATTCATCTTTGCTTTATTCAATTTTGTTTTAATTAGTAACTTAGTTGGTCTAGTACCTTACTCATTCACTACTACTTCTCACTTAGTATTAACTATGAGTTTAGCAACAGCTATCTTAATTGGAGTAACTATTATTGGATTCCAACGACATGGATTAGGATTTTTCGCATTCTTCATTCCAGCTGGTACTCCTTTAGCATTAGTATTCCTATTAGTAGCTATTGAATTAATTTCTTACTTAGCTCGAGCTGTTTCTTTAGGTGTTCGATTAGGTGCTAATATGATTGCAGGACACTCTCTATTAAAAATTATTTCTACATTCACATGGAAAATGGTAGTTGCAGGACCTGTATTATTATTAGTTAGTCTATTACCTCTATTATTCTTAACAGCTTTAGCTGGATTAGAGTTTGGTATTGCTATCTTACAAGCATACGTATTTACAATTTTAACTTGTTCTTACTTAAAAGATGCTATCGATCTACACTAGCCCCGGGGGGACTCACTCCCCCCGCGGGTAAGTGTACCCGCAGGGAGAGCTAGTAATAATAATAATGTGTAAACATTATTATTCATAATTCCAAGACCGTTTGTCGAGAACGGTCATAAGCCGTTCTTGATAAGGAGCGCCTAGCGCTCCGAATCTTAAATTAAGTTATGATATTCATAATCCGATATTTAAGGCTACGGGTATAGTCAGGGTTTATCTAAAACTTTGGGGTCAGAGTTATTTTGTCTCTGACATTATATTAATTGATGGTAATAAATAATTATCAATTAATACAACGTATATTATATAATATACAATATATTAATTTTATCTAAGGGATATCGTTCATAAGAATTTATGTTAAATATGCTTAAATCATTAAATATCATTTCTCCTGTATGGAATGATGCTCCTGAGCCTTGGCAATGGACTTTCCAAGATGGTGCATCACCTTCGTTCGAAGGAATTGTAGAATTACATGATCAAATTATGTTCTATCTAGTAGTTATTTTATTTGGAGTTGCTTGGATGTTAACTTCAATTATTGTAAACTTCGGTTCTAACAAAAACCAAATTGTTTACAAATACCACAACCATGGTACTTTAATTGAATTAATTTGGACTATTACTCCAGCTTTTGTATTAATTGCAATTGCTTTCCCTAGTTTCAAATTATTATACTTAATGGATGAAGTAATTGATCCTGCTATGACTATTAAAGCATTAGGACACCAATGGTATTGGTCTTACGAGTACTCTGATTTTGTTAACGAAGATGGAGAATCTATTGAATTCGATTCTTACTTAGTTCCAACAGATGACTTAGAAGATGGACAATTACGACTTTTAGAAGTAGATAACCGAGTTGTAGTTCCAGTAGGAACTCACATTCGATTCATTGTAACAGGAGCGGATGTAATTCATTCATTTGCTGTTCCTTCTTTAGGACTTAAAATTGATGCTATTCCTGGACGACTAAACCAAACTTCTGTTTTAGTTGAACGAGAAGGAGTTTACTACGGACAATGTTCAGAAATTTGTGGAGTACACCACGGTTTCATGCCTATTGCTGTAGAAGCAGTATCATTAGAAAAATACTTAGCTTGGTTAAACGAGCAAGCTTAATTTTTTTAACATACAATTTTATCTAATAATAATTTATAACCACCCCCTTTATAAGAACCCTTTATTGATATAGGTTGCCAAATAATTATAAGTAAGGCAAAAGAGGCGTGTAGCGCCTCTGGCCCGACAAAATATTATTTTAATCAGAAAACCTCAGATGAATATTGGAATATAGTATCAGATTTTCTGTTTGTTTTTAAGTCAAGGGCAGAAAATACGTCTCCTTTGAGCCCCGCGGGTCGACCCTCGACCCAAGGGGTAAGGGGCCGCCCCGCGGGCCCTCGGTATTATTAGACCAGCTAGCATAACTGGTAATGCGATAGATTGCAAATCTTCCAGATAAGTGTTCAAGTCACTTGTTGGTCTATTATAAATTTACTTAATAATTAGGAGTGCTAGGCACTTCTTACCTTAAATGGTTTACGGTATTTTTCAATTCATCGAGGCTTATACTATTTTCAAAGATTAAAGCTCGCTCGATAAGTTCTAGTAAAAACACTATAAAGCCTTAGGATTTTGATAGGTATTAGATCTTTTAGGGTTAAAGAATATTATATAATAATTATTATATAAGTAATCAATTAATTTATTAAATATAATTTATTACAGTTGTTTACTCTTAAGCGAGTATCAGTATCTTAACTTAAGGCGTATAATAATATAGGGGCGAATACTGATTGGTCAGTGAGCGAGCTGTAAACTCGTGAGCCATGTGCTCTTTGGGGGTTCGAATCCCTCTCTCCTCATATACAATATAATAATATAAACCTTGAGTAGAGTGAACCCTGACAGGTTTAAGATTCATTCATAAATAAATATTAAATAATTTTTGCGGATTGGTGTAATGGCAGCATACTAGACTCATGATCTAGACGTGGTAGTTCAAATCTATCATCCGCACTATAATAAATTTAAATATAAGCAAATTAAGGGACAAATAAATAAAATCTAAAGCTCGGGGAGGCTTTGACCCCCTAGGGTATTAGACCCTTTGGGGCTAAAGACCCTAGTATAAACAGATGCTTAGGGGTTTTATTTATTGTATTATAATATATATAATATAAATCTTAGGAGTTAAAATAGTTAACCAAATATTATTTTTGGAGGAAAGTCCGGGGCTTAAAATTTTATAAATCATAATGTAAAACATCTAATGAGAATTAGGGCAATATAAAGAAATATACTTATAAAGCGGATATTCCGTCAAATAGTAGAATAATTTAACCTATGAGAAGCCAGGGTCTGAAAGCCCTAGGTCGAAGGCGCAACCTTCAGCCTTTTATTTAATATAATTATATTAAATACAGATACATTAACTTAATAACAAAATCCGGCTTATTTATCTCTAAGATTTATTAATTATATAAAGTTACTATAGGAAGCAGAGCTCTTGATCTCGGGCCGCCGGGGCGGCCCGGAGCCTCCCCGGGCGACGGGTCGCCCCGGCGGGCCTGAATATTAATGAACACAGGGAACTCTGAAATTATGATTTATTAAAAATTCAATTTTGACCTCTAAGTTCCGAGGTCTTTAAATATATACTTAAAGCTTATGAGTCTAAGACTTACGTTAAAAGCAAAAGGCGGCTGCGTCGTCTTACCCTATTTAATACGGAGTTAACTTGCAATTATTATAAATAAAAGAAACAAATATTATATGGCCGGGATAATTTAATGGTAAAATGTTTATCTCATACATAAAGCTTGGAAGTTCAAATCTCCCTCCCGGTAATATTATCTTCATCGGGATAAATCCCCCGAGGTCAGACTCCTAGGCCTTAGGTAGGTTATCTATATAAAATTGAGGGATTGCACTATTAAGTATCTGCTTTGCGGATATATCTATTAATATAAGGCGACCCTATGGGCCATTGCCAGCATAGTTGGCGTTGGACCTTTTGCTTACTTGGAGAAATTGGTAAACTCTCCGAATTTAAACTTCGGTGCCGAGAGGCTTGTGGGTTCGAGTCCCACAGTAAGTATATTATTTATTGTCCAAGGCATATGTCTTTATGATAATTTGCCTTCCACAATACTAAAACCTTTAATAAATAATAATTAAGATAAGGCGAGACCCCTCGGCTATAATAAAATATTTGGTTAACTAAAAGCTCTGCGGGTCGACCCACAAGGAACAGCTCTGCCAACTTTTGCTTATTTGTACGGTATAGTAAAACCTTTATTATCTTGTTTAAATATAAGTAATAATAAAAAAAAGGATTATAACAACTTCTAATATGGTTAGATGGCTGTTCTCAACAAATGCTAAAGATATTGGTACTTTATATATCATCTTCTCTATTTTTGCGGGTATGATTGGTACTGCTTTTTCTATGTTAATTAGACTAGAATTAGCTGGTCCTGGAATTCAATATCTACATGGTGATCATCAATTATATAATGTAATTGTAACTGCTCACGCATTTGTAATGATTTTTTTCTTAGTAATGCCTGCAATGATTGGAGGATTCGGTAGAAGCCTAATTTCAATTAAATCAAATTTGTCTACTGGTTTAATTAATTTCATGTTTTTATATATTCAAACTCAAAATTATTATACACACAATGTTTATTTTAATAATAATCAATTAGGTCATTATTTAGCGGGGTTAATCGAAGGTGATGGTATTATTATTGTACCTACTAAAGAAAAAACTCCAAATGGAAAATTAACACATCCTGTTATTAGAATTGTATTTACTCAATATGATTTACCTTTAGTTGAAAAATTACAACAAGTATTAAATTGTGGATTTATTCAAAAACCTAAAAAAGGTAATTATTATTTATATGAAATTCAAAATATTACAGGATTATTAAAATTAGCTAAATTAATTAATGGGAAAATGCGAACTCCTAAAATTGAGGCTCTTCATAGACTTATTAATTGGTTAAATAATAAAAATATTGATAAAGAATCCATTGTGTGTTTAGGATTAGATTCAAGTCCTTTTGATAGTAATAGTTGGTTTGCTGGATTTAGTGATGCTGATTCTTATTTTCAAGTAAGTTTAATTGAAAATAAAGAATTAGGAACAATTCAACGAATTAAATGTTTTTATAGATTAGAAATTCAACAAAATTATCATGGTGAATTAGAATCATATAAAAATATTATAGAATTAATTGCTAAATTTTTACAAACTAATTTATTAACTAGACAACGAATTATTAATAATAAAGAATATTTTAGTTATATTATTACAACTTCAAGTAATGCTACTAATTTATTAGTGGATAATTATTTTAAAAAATATCCAATGTTTTCTTCAAAACAATTAAATTATTTAGAATGGTCTAAAGTATTACACTTAAAATTAAATAAAAAACATTTAATTAGAAGTGGTGCTTTAATGTGTCTTGAAGCTAAAAATAGTATGAATACAAAAAGAAATACATGAAATTGGGATCATTTAGATAAATTTTATGATCAATAAATTGAAATTAAAAAGTTGCCGTCATTATGAGTAATTGTAATGATTATTACATCGCTATTTGCTGGAAACCCCTAAAGACTTAAAAACCTAGTTTTTTAACTTCTTAAAAACGGGTAAAATTTTTAAGTATGTACAATGGGCAATCAGCAGGAAACCAACGGAATATTAATATTCTTAATGAAAGTGATGGCTTTTAGCTGTCATAATCATTTGTTATTGGTTAATATAATCAATATCAAGTAGGATCCTCAGAGACTACACGCGATGCCCCGTTAACCATAAACGGGTGAAGATATAGTCCGGTCCATATTGAAAAATATGGAATAACTGAACTGGTTTGTTCCTTTAATGATTGGAGCTCCAGATATGGCTTTCCCTCGATTAAATAATATTTCATTCTGGTTATTACCACCTTCTTTAATTCTTTTAGTAGCTAGTGCTTTCGTAGAAAACGGAGCAGGTACTGGATGGACTGTTGAAAATGGTAAGCAGTCGCCGATCTGTAAAGATCGGGCAACAAAACATCACTCGATGCGGGAAACTCCTCAATTCGGAAAGAACTACTCATCAATTATGAACCCTTTGGGGTTTAATAGATTGGCAGTAAAAATGTTCTTGACACGGGGACAATCCGCCTGGGATAAATTAGATTATTCTATTTTATCCCATCAGAGACTAAATGTGATGCAACCTAAGAATACAGAATTTCAACAATGGTTTGTTGGTATGACTGATGGAGATGGATCTTTTTCTGTCTTACGTCAAAACAACAAGTGAACTTTAATGTTCAAAATCTCTCAAAATACTTATAATTTACGAGCTTTGTATTATATTAAACAACAATTAGGAGTAGGTTCAGTAAGTGTTGAATCTAATAGAGACATGGGTAGTTTTAGAATCAGAGATCGAAAACAACTGGCGAATATTATTTTCCCTATTTTTGATCAATATCCTCTATTAACAACTAAATATTTCAATTATGCTAAATTTAAATCAGCATATGCTATTCTTGAAGATAAAAAATTAACTAAATCTCAAAGAAATGCACAGATTGAAACTCTATTATTGACTAAACCTGATGAATCTTATATTTCTCCAGCTTGGAATAAAATTACTTTACCTATTGCTGACGCAAATGAGGCAGGTAAGGTTATTTCTAAGTCATGGTTAATTGGATTTGTAGAAGCTGAAGGTAGTTTCTATTTGGTAACTAAAGATGCCAATAGAATCGTACATGGATTTGGTATTACTCAAAAATTAGATAGAGTAGTATTAGAAGGTATTAGACATATTCTTCACATTTCCACTAAAGTTGTATACAAAGAAAAATATAATCATCATATGATTGATACTACTAATTCTAGAGCAATTGACAATGTATCAAAATATTTCTTCAATACTATGAAAGGTATGAAGGGTGTTGAATATAGAATTTGGTCTAGATCGTTTAATAAATACAAAGGAGACTATTCTCAACTTGTAAAGATTCAAAAATTATTACGAGGATTAAGAACAGTTAGAGCAGATAATACATTATGGACTTCTAAGTCTTAGGTTGAAGGTATAGTCCGAACAATAGCGAGAGCTATTGAGTATAACGATAGAACCCAATATCTATTAGATATAAGGGTTTGAGGTTATCAACATTAATGTTACCCTCCATTATCAGGTATTGCTTCTCACTCTGGTGGATCTGTAGATTTAGCTATTTTCAGTCTTCACTTATCTGGTATTTCTTCTATGTTAGGTGCAATGAACTTTATTACAACAATTATTAATATGAGAGCTCCTGGAATGTCATTCCATAAAATGCCTCTATTTGTATGGGCTGTATTAATTACAGCAGTTCTATTACTTCTATCTTTACCTGTATTAGCAGGAGGAATTACTATGTTATTAACAGATCGAAACTTTAATACTTCATTCTACGAGCCAGCAGGTGGAGGAGATCCTCTATTATACCAACATTTATTCTGGTTCTTCGGACATCCAGAAGTTTATATTTTAATTATCCCTGGATTCGGAATTGTTAGCCACGTAGTATCTACTTTCTGTGGTAAACCTATTTTCGGTTATTTAGGTATGGTATATGCTATGTTATCTATTGGTGTTTTAGGATTCATCGTATGGTCTCACCATATGTATACTGTAGGATTAGATGTAGATACTCGAGCATACTTCACAGCAGCTACAATGATTATTGCAGTACCTACTGGTATTAAAATTTTCTCATGGCTTGCTACTCTATACGGAGGAAGTATCCGATTTACAACTCCTATGTTATTCGCATTAGGATTCTTAGCTTTATTCACACTTGGAGGTTTAACAGGTGTAATGTTAGCTAATGCATCTATGGATGTAGCTCTACATGATACTTATTATGTAGTTGCTCATTTCCATTACGTATTATCTATGGGAGCAGTATTTGCATTATTTGCTGCATTCTATTACTGGATTGGTAAAATTACTGGTAAAACTTATAATGAATTATTAGGACAAATCCATTTCTGGAGTCTATTCATTGGAGTTAACTTAACATTTTTCCCTCAACACATGCTAGGTCAACTTTAGCTAGGCCTATTGGAATAGTAATATTTCATAAGTACATCACTATATGCTGGAAACTCCTAAAGATCCAAGTACCTAAATGGTAACAATCTTGGATATGTAACAATGGACAATCAGCAGGAAACCTGATTAACAATTAGGGTTCCTCAGAGACTACACGTGATGCCCCGTTAACCATAGACGGGTGAAGATATAGTCCGGCCGATATCGAAAGATCTCGGACCTATTTATCCTTATGCATTTGTTTAATAAATTCTGGTGATTTATCTTTACCATACATTGGATTTAATTCTCCAATTTGGGGTAAAACTCATTCAGAGGATACATTGAATAAAATGAGAAAAAGTGTGTATGTATATGACGCACTCACTATGGAATTAGTCAAAGAGTATAATAGCTCTGTGACAGCTAAGGAAGATCTAAAAATGGGATATGATACCTTGAAAAAGTATCTTAACTCTAATAAACCATTCAAAGGTAAGATTTTCAGTAGCTTTCCATTGGACAACAATGATAAATAGAACTCGCTAGCAGGAATGCCTCGAAGAATCCCAGATTACCCAGATGCATACTCAGGATGGAACTTAGTATCTAGTTTTGGATCTATCATTTCTATTGTAGCTTCATTAGTATTCTTGTACGCATTATATGATCTATTAGCTCGACAAGAATATAACTTAGCTAATAACTATTGGTACGTACCTCAATTCTTTAGTAGTTCACGAGCAATTGGAGCAACTTCTACAGCTAATACATTAGAATGGTCTTTAACTAGTCCACCATCATTCCATACTGTAAACTCATTACCAACTCAATCTTAATTAAATTGTAAATATAACCCCCCCGGAATCTTAAATACAATATTATATATTGTATAACCTTGATATTAATTAAGGGGTCAACTTACCTTTTCGTGGTAGATTCTATAAGTACCATTAAATTAATGGGAAACTAAATAGTTGATTTTATAATACCATGTAAGATATACAAATTTGTATATTTAAACAATATAAAGGGTCTATATGTTATAGTATAAGTAATATAATTAATTTATATTATCATTAATTTTGGTATAAACCAAATAAAACCCTCAGATCAGATTAATTCTGTATCTGGGGTTGGGTCACCCCAGGTTGTTAAGTGAGTAATGGTTTTATTCGGTGTATTAACCATGATTTTAGCGATTGCCCTATTTTCCCTTCGAATCCCTGCGATTTATTTTAATCGAATTACAATTATTCTACTACTTTTCTCTGCATTATTATCATATAATTCACTTTATATTGATTTAATCGGTTCTGGAGTAGGAGTATTCGGTGGATTATTTCAAGTTACAACTATTACTCAAAGTATTGATGTATTCATTTATTTAGTAGGAGCTTTAGTGCTTTTATTAAGTGCAAGAGCTGGTGAAGCACAAACTTTACCATCTAATGGATCAAATTCAACTTTAGTAAATAAGAGTAAAGGATTATCAGTATTAGCTGAATATCCTCTAATTGCTTTATTCTCTGTATTAGGAATGAGTAGTTTAATTTCAAGTAGTGACTTAGTATCTATGTTCCTATCTATTGAACTACAAAGTTTTGCTGTATATATTTTAGCAACTATTTATAGAGAATCTGAATCTGCTACAGCAGCTGGATTAAAATACTTCTTATTAGGAAGTTTATCTTCAGCTTTAATTTTATTAGGAAGTAGTTTATTATATGGTTTCACAGGACTTACAAGTTTTGAAGGACTATATATGTTATGTTCTACAACAACAGCAAATACTGCTATTGAAATTAGTGTATTACTAATTATGGTAGGTTTACTATTCAAAGTATCTGCAGCTCCATTCCATAATTGGGCTCCGGATGTATACGATGGAGTACCTACAGTAGTAACTACTTGGCTAACAACTATGCCAAAAATTGCTTTCTTAGTATTCATTTTAGAATTCCAAGGATTTACTCAATTAGCTAATTGGTCTTCATGGACATATTTATTATTAATTAGTTCATTATTATCACTTCTAGTTGGTACTATTGGTGGATTAGCTCAATATAGAATTAAACGATTATTAACATATAGTACTATTTCTCATGTAGGATTCTTATTATTAGCATTAGCTATTAATAACGAAGAATCAGTAGAATCATTCTTATTCTACTTAATCCAGTATACATTAACAAATATTAATGTATTCTTCATTTTAGTAGCATTTGGTTATCTATTACAAACTAAAGGATTATCTGTTTATTCTCCAATTCAATATATTAACCAATTAAAAGGTCAATTTAAAGCAAATCCTTTACTAGGATTAAGTCTTGCAATTTGTTTATTCTCTATGGCAGGTATTCCTCCATTAGTAGGATTCTTTGGTAAACAGATGGTTTTATACGCAGCAACTCATAATGGAAACTTCTTCTTAGCATTTGTAGCTATTTT
The DNA here is from genome assembly GCF_035048745.1 of Mucor velutinosus. Taxonomy (NCBI): domain Eukaryota; kingdom Fungi; phylum Mucoromycota; class Mucoromycetes; order Mucorales; family Mucoraceae; genus Mucor; species Mucor velutinosus. The sequence continues at coordinate 249 of NW_027041892.1, read as the reverse complement.
AGTAAGTGTTATTAGTGCAGCATATTATTTAAGAGTTATTAAAGTAATTCATTTTGATCCTTTAAATGTGACTGAAACAGTTCAAACAAATAAAGGAGAATTAGCTACTTCAAGTAGTTTAGTAATTGCTACAATTACTCTTCTATTAATTTTCTTTATTATTAACCCAACACCATTATTAAACAGTGTTCACCTAATCACTCTAAATCTATTTTATTGGTAATGAATACATTAACATTATTTATCCTA